>NC_053154.1:188910648-188930648 GCF_016835505.1 Polypterus senegalus
CTCACATGGACAAGCCACACACTGTGGCGCAATTGTAGAGTCTTCGACTCTAATGCCGACATTCGAGGTTCGATTCCCGAGAGGGGATGCACTGAGTTTGTACGCGCTACCCGATTAATTTTACCTTCGCATCTCCTTGGTTTGGGACGTATGAAAAATATTCGGTTAACGCAGAATCATGTTACGTTATTTTTAAAATGTTTCCCTTTATTAGCACAAGCACAGCTGAGAAGCTTCGATGCATGTACTCCATAACGCGTTAAAAAAATAACGCATTTAATCACACTTTCAATTCCAAGCAAACGGGAACTTTTGTCAATGCATGATTTCCTGGTACATCCATTACACTGATGCACACATCACAGCTACAAAAATGTTAGAGTCGGAATAAAGCGCGTTCCTACGACAGATCATTTCGACTACCCAAAAGAAGCCTTGATAAAAGCATGGTTTTGTGCACACTGAAAAGCAAGCAAAATTAGATGCATTACAGAAAGCAGACTTTGTGGCTCTTACTGGGGATCATTGGACTTCCGTGACCGTTAGTAATTCTAATTACATCTAATTACAAAATGTTCAATGATCACACTGTTTTAGCCTAATGTACAAAATAATTTTGGCTAAGGTTACTCAGAGTTTAAAGATTAAGTTGGTCAAATTACCTTTTATGTTTCTGACTTATTTTTTTAAGAAGAAAAACTGTACTTTATGTTGAAATTTTGGTTATTATTATTTAAAGACAATACTATTCTGAAAATCTACTTAAAGTACTTAAACTACCACTTTATTTTTAAGTCTGCCCAATTTTAACCAGGGATGATATTTTTGTTTCTGTTTTGAATTCAAATGCAGTTTAAAGGCTTTTTTTCAGAAATTAAAACAGCTTCAGTTTACAATATTCATGTACATGTCTATTATTTGATTCTGTCGCCCACTAAAACACTTTTAAATAAAAAAAAAAACATTTGCGATTTGGGGCAAATTTACGTGTGCGATTACATACGATTAATCAAGATTAATTCTTACACAGCCTCTAATTAATTGGATTAATTTTTTAATCGAGTCCCACCCCTAATATGTGGATATATATATGTAGATTTGTATATATAAATGTGTATATACAGTATATATGTAGATATGTATATGTGTATATACAGTATGTATATATATCTGTGTGTGTATATATACAGTATGTATATATATGTATGTGTGTATATGTGTATATATATAACTGTATATATATGTGTATAGATGTGTATATATATATATATATTTATATATATATGTTTGTATACAGTATGTGTCTGTGTGTGTGTGTGTGTATATATATATATATATATATATATATATATATATATATATATAGCAACACTCATGACAGTGACAAAACAATTACATTGTCAATCATGTTACGTTATTATTATTATCCGCTGCCAATCACAGGTATTTTGCTATATATATATATATATATATATATATATATATATGTATAGATATATATAGATATATATAAATATATACAGATATATATATATATATATATATATATATATATATATATAAATAGATACATATGACAACAACACTCAATATCAATGACAAAACAATTACATTAACAATCATCTTACGTTATTTTTAAAATGTTTGCTTTTCTTTTTCATAACTTCTTTAACACACTACTTCTCCTCTGCGAAGCGCGGGTATTTTGCTAGTATATACATATACACATATACAGTATATACACATACACTCACCTAAAGGATTATTAGGAACACCTGTTCAATTTCTCATTAATGCAATTATCTAATCAACCAATCACATGGCAGTTGCTTCAATGCATTTAGGGGTGTGGTCCTGGTCAAGACAATCTCCTGAACTCCAAACTGAATGTCAGAATGGGAAAAAAGGTGATTTAAGCTATTTTGAGCGTGGCATGGTTGTTGGTGCCAGACGGGGGCCGGTCTGAGTATTTCACAATCTGCTCAGTTACTGGGATTTTCACGCACAACCATTTTTTAGGTTTACAAAGAATGATGTGAAAAGGGAAAAACATCCAGTATGCGGCAGTCCTGTGGGCGAAAATGCCTTGTTGATGATAGAGGTCAGAGGAGAATGGGCCGACTGATTCAAGCTGATAGAAGAGCAACTTTGACTGAAATAACCACTCATTACAACAGAGGTATTCAGCAAAGCATTTGTGAAGCCACAACACGCACAACCTTGAGGCGGATGGGCTACAACAGTAGAAGACCCCACCGGGTACCACTCATCTCCACTACAAATAGGAAAAAGAGGCTACAATTTGCACAAGCTCACCAAAATTGGACAGTTGAAGACTGGAAAAATGTTGCCTGGTCTGATGAGTCTCGATTTCTGTTGAGACATTCAAATGGTAGAGTCAGAATTTGGCGTAAACAGAATGAGAACATGGATCCATCATGCCTTGTTACCACTGTGCAGGCTGGTGGTGATGGTGGTGTAATGGTGTGGGGGATGTTTTCTTGGCACACTTTAGGCCCCTTAGTGCCAATTGGGCATTGTTTAAACAGGCTACCTGAGCATTGTTTCTGACCGTGTCCATCCCTTCATGACCACCATGTACCCATCCTCTGATGGCTACTTCCAGTAGGATCATGCACCATGTCACAAAGCTCGAATCATTTCAAATTGGTTTCTTGAAAATGACAATGAGTTCACTGTGCTAAAATGGCCCCCACAGTCACCAGATCTCAACCCAATAGAGCATCTTTGGGATGTGGTGGAATGGGAGCTTCGTGCCCTGGATGTGCATCCCACAAATCTCCATCAACTGCAAGATGCTATCCTATCAATATGGGCCAACATTTCTAAAGAATGCTTTCAGCACCTTGTTGAATCAATGCCACATAGAAGGCAGTTCTGAAGGCGAAAGGGGGTCAAACACCATATTAGTATGGTGTTCCTAATAATCCTTTAGGTGAGTGTATATAAGAGGGGGGACCTAAAAATAACCGGAATTTTGTTGTTGTTAGGTTGGTACTTGTAGTACGTGGTTGGGCCGCTAGGGCGATCTAGTTACACTTCTCACAAGTCAGTCTGTCAAGTGCCATCAGTCTGGAAGGTTGTGCTTGTGTTCAGTGAATTTTGTAAAAGTAGTTTTGTGCAAGTGTCGTTTTTTTACGATGGCCGATTATCGTGAGCAACGCACGGCAGTGAAATTTTGTTTTCTTCTTGAAAAAAGTGTTGCAGAAACTATTGTTATTGAAACGGTATGACAACCCTGAACCACCCACCCTACTCACTGGATTTAGCTCCGTGTGATTTCTTTTTGTTTCCTCGGATGAAAAAAGACTTGAAAGGAAGGCGTTTTGGCGTCAAGAGGTAAAACAAGAAACAACCAGAGCATTAATGGGCATTACTTCAGACGAATTTAAAAAATGTTTCGAACAATGGAACAAACGGTTTGATAAGTGTATTTCCGCCAATGGAGAGTACTTTGAAGGAGACTAATTGTAGTTTGCACAGAAAATTAAATTAAACACGTTTTAAAAATATTTCCGGTTATTTTTTGGGTCCCCCCTCGTATATATACACACACATACATCCACATATATATATATAGGAAAGATTTTAAAAATAACGTAACACGATTGTCAATGTAACCTTTTGTAAGTAGTGCCTGGAGGATTCAATGTGGAGAAACTCTAGAGACCGCGTGTGTATTAACTTGTGGATTTTTCTGGGAGTATTTGGTGGCAGTGTGACTAAGTTGCTTCGAAAGATGGCGTTAGCCGCTGAGCACTACGTTGACAGTCAGTTCATGTGATTACGTGGAAGGCGTGATGATGTCACACGAAACTCCGCCCCCCCACGGCTTTTGAGCTCAACTCCATTACAGTAAATGGAGAAAAATACCTTCCAGTTATGACCATTACGCATAGAATTTCGAAATGAAAACTGCCCAACTTTTGTAAGTAAGCTGTAAGGAATGAGCCTGCCAAATTTCCGCCTTCTACCTACACGGGAAGTTGGAGAATTAGTGATGAGTGAGTGAGTGAGTCAGTGAGGGCTTTGCCTTTTATTAGTATAGAAGTATTCATGGACAAAATATAATTAACATCAGTTTGTGATTCAGATATTTTTACTAATGAATATGCTAAGCACAGTCCTTCACGCGCGAATATTTACCTTATATGGGCAGGCACTCAATTACGTGGGAGGCGTGACGATGAGAGAAGCAACTCTGCCTCCCACGGCCATCGAGCTGCAGTCTATTACAGTATATGGACGACAAAATAGGTTCCAGTTATGACCATTACACGTAGAATTTCAAAATGAAACCTACCCACCTTTTGTAAGTAAGCTGTAAGGAATAAGACCTGCCAAATTTCAGCCTTCTACCTACATGGGAAGTTGGATTTAGTGATGAGTGAGTGAGTCAGTCAGTCAGTCAGTCAGTGAGGGCTTTGCCTTTTATTAGTACAGATTCCATACAAATAAATCAATTTTTACAAAAAAAAACAAAAACAAATAGGATGAAAACAACTTAATCCCCACCCCTAAGAAAGAGAGCATGGCCAGCGGAGTAGAACTTAAAGCTTATAAACATACCTAAATTGATTAGTTTAAAAGGGCATAGACATGAATGGAGAAGAAAAAGAAATGTGGAAAGAATTGCTTCCTCGGTGCTTTAAGAGCTTATTCTAAAATATTATTGATTAGATCCTGCCAGGTTTTGAAAAATTCTGTACCGATCCTCTAACTGAGAATTTGATTTTTTCCAATTTCAAATAGTATAAAACATCGGTTTCCCACTGACTTAAAAGAGGAGAGTTAGGATTCTTCCAGTTTAGCAAGATAAGTCTGCAAGGCAATAGTGTAGTGAATGCAGTCACAGTTTGTTTGTCTTTCTCCACTTTAAGCCCATCTGGAAGAACACCAAACACAGCTGTTAATGGGTTAGGAAGTATTGTGACACCAAGGCTGTCTGAAAGGCATTTAAAAATTTTGGTCCAAAATGATGTTAATTTGCTGCAGGTCCAAAACATGTGACCCAGTGAAGCTGGGACTTGATTGCAGCATTCGCAGGTTAGATCTTGACCTAGGAACATTTTGGACAGTTGTAAGCGAGACAGATGTGCTTGATATATAATTTTGAGTTGAATAATTGTATGCTTTCTGCATATGGAGCTTGAGAGAATTCTCTGCATTGCTACCTTCCACTCCTTTTCTGATATATTGATTAAGAGATCTTTTTCCCATTGTCCTCTTGGATCTTTGAAAGGGAGGGACTGTAAAATAATTTTATATATTGCAGAGATAGTGTCTAAGTCCTCGAAACTGAGCCTGGAGGAGGGTGCAAGATGAGGAAAATCGGGCAGGTTCTGTTTAACAAAGTTCCTAATTTGAAGATAGTGAAAGAAATGTGTAGCTGGAAAGTTACATTTGGATTGTAATTGTTCATCGAATGCAAAGATGTTGTCTATATAAAGATCTCTAAACAATCTAATCCCAAATCTTTTCCAGATACAGTATTAAAAACTGCATATGTTTGCAAGGGTTGAAAGAGGTAATTCTCTTGCAGAGGTGCCACAGATAAAAGATTCTCCATTCTAAAATGCTTTCTACATTGGATCCATATTCTGAGTGAGTGAAGCACTAATGGATTATTAGTAAAATGGCGGTAACTTACATTTGTTGGGGCACAGAGCAGGGAATATAAAGAAGTACTGCAGGATTTTACTTCTATTGCGGTGCTAGCCTGTGTATGTTTATCTATTTGTGTCCAGGTTTTTATAGCTTGTATGTTTGCTGCCCTGTAATAAAACTGAAAGTTAGGTAGAGCCATGCCACCTTCTGCCTTAGGTCTCTAACCTCTCTCTCTCTCTCATTTCTCCTAGGGCACGAAGTAGAAAATGGCCGACAGTGGGGTAACTCGCGTTGAAATCGTAATTGAGGAACTCCAAGCACTTGATGAAAAGATTCAGAAACTCCTGTCCCGACGGAAATACCTGAGAAATCTGAAGGCCCGGCTGTTGGATAAACCGTCCTTGCCATCTGGAACCGGCGAAACATCAACCCCGCGTTGTGCCGACCTCACCCCCGTCTCGTAGGAGCGATGCCGCTGCTGACCTCGGTGGATTTCAGCTATGCAGGCGGGGGTTCAAGGCCAGAGCACCTCCATCGGCACAGGCGAGCATTTTATCTCAGAACCGGTTTGACCCTCTCCGCGTCCCCATTTCGCCTTCAGCACCTGGTGATGTATTAGTGGTAGGTGATTCCATCGTTAGAAACCTTAATGTCGCATGCCCTAATGCAAAATCGTTTGTTTCTTGTTTTCCCGGTGCTCGTGTCCGAGATGTAATGAAACGTGCCAGCAGTCTACGAAAACACAAGGAGAGGGCAGTTGGATCAATCGCCTTGCATGCCGGCGTAAACGATATAAGGCACCGACAATCAGAAATCCTGAAGGCTGACTTCGCAGCTCTGATTAGAGACACGAAGGAGAGGACCCCATCGGCAAAGATCTTCGTTTCGGGTCCACTACCTCTCGTCAGACGATCCAACGAGTACTACAGTCGTCTGCTAGGGTTGAACAACTGGCTACAGGGTTTCTGCAAGAAGAAGGATGTCGGTTTCATCAACAATTGGAATCTCTTTTGGAAAGGCGCGTCTCTTCAAGCGTGATGGCCTGCATCCGAACAGTTTCGGCGCCGGGTCCTCTCCGAAAACATATCGAAGGTAATTCGTTTTCTTGACTATCTATCTCTGCTCTTAACCCCTTCCGAAATAATACTGCTGTGCCAGGACATGATGAATGTTTAATAGAGTCTTCCGTTAAAGTTCACACCATTAATACTGTAATAAGCAATCTCAATGCACGTAGAAAACCTAGGAAATACGGCATAAACTCCAATAATCTAATTAAAATCACTATTTTAGAGGAACAATGTATTAAAACTATAAAACAGATCACAGATTAAACAAAAATACACAGAGCGCTAATAATAATAATTTAGTTCCTATTCCAAATAACAATAACGCACATAGTACTCATCTCTGCACCTCCGAAACATTAAATATGGCACTATTAAATGTTAGAGCTTTAACTAACAAAACGTTTTTTATCAACGATCTTATTAGTGATAAAAAATAGATCTTATTGCACTAAATGAAACATGGCTGAATTCAGATGCGCGTCAGTTTTAATCGAATCTGCCTCCGGATTACAGTTTTACTCATTCAAACCGCCAGGGAAAAGGGGCGGATTGGCTAACATTTACTCGAGCGATTAAAATGTAAAGATGTCAGTTTTGGTAAGTTCAAGTCCTTTGAGTATCTCGCCGTTGTTATTCATGGAGATTCTCAAGTTCTAGTACTATCCGTGTATAGACCTCCTAAATATAACGTCGTTTTTGAGGAATTCTCTGACTTAATGTCAATTTTAATTACTAATTATGACACACTCCTAATAGTTGGCGACTTTAATTTTCATATAGATAATCAGTGTGATCTAAAAGTAAAAGAATTTATGAACCTCCTGGATTCTTTTGATTTGAGACAACTCATAAATCAGCCTACACATAAAGCAGGTCATACATTAGACTTAGTGATTACTAAAGGACTGAAAGTTGATATAAAACAGATCATTGATATTGGTCTATCAGACCATTTTCTTCTACTTTTAATATAGAAATAATGATAAAAACACTCATGAGAAGCATATTGTTAAAAACGCTTCTTTGATTCGCAGCAGCTTTAAAACTTACAAACATTTTAAGCAATCAGTCCGTTTATAGTGCCAGCTATAATAGCGAGGACAATGTAAATAGTAAGGTGGAAAGATTTAATTCTAAAGTGAGAGCTGCTGTTGACATAGTTGCACCTGAAAAGACAGTGAAAAAATCTTCTAGCATTGGTATACCATGGAAGACCCAAAGAGTGTCTGATTTAAAGAGAACATGCCGTAGAGCTGAGCGTCAATGGAGGAAGACTAAACTTACTATCCACCACGAAATATTAAAAGTCAAAATAACAGAATACAATAACACTGTCCGTCTTGAGAGACGCTGCTATTTCTCAAGATTATAAATAACAATGCTAGTAATCCTAGAGTCTTATTTTCAACAATTGATCACCTACTAAACCCAGGTAGCTCAAAGGAATGCCTCCTAAGTGCTTCCAGTGAAACCTGTGAGGCTGTCGCTGTATTTTCAATCAAAAATTAATGATATTAGAAATAACATAGTATATCTCCCCAACACTAAGGATCCCCTAAACCCCAACATCCTGTTATAAACAAATTAAACTCTTTCACTAGGATAGATTTACCTGATTTACAAAAATAATATCTCAATTAAAACCCTCCACCTCGTCCTTGACCCGATACCAACAAGGTTTTTCAAAGAAGTATCAGGCGTGCTAATTGATAATGTTCTTGACATAGTAAATTCGTCACTAGATACTGGGGTCTTCCCAGACTGTCTTAAGACTGCTGTAGTTAAACCCCTACTTAAGAAACATAATCTTGACCCCTCGCTCTTGAAAATTTTAGACCCATCTCTAACCTGCCCTTCTTAAGTAAAGTTCTAGAGAAGGCAGTCATTATGCAGTTAAATGACCACCTAAATAAACATGCTATTCTTGATAAATTTCAGTCAGGTTTTAGAACAAATCACAGCACAGAAACTGCACTCGTTAAAGTAGTAAATGACTTGCGGGTAAATGCAGACAGAGGCCATTTATCTGTTCTCATCCTCTTAGATCTGAGTGCTGCATTTGACACCATTGATCACAACATTCTTAGAAATCGCCTTAGTCAATGGGTGGGCCTCTCTGGCAGTGTCTTAAATTGGTTTGAATCCTACCTGACAGGGAGAAAATATTTTGTTAGTTGTGGGAATTACAACTCGAAGACACATGATATCCAATATGGTGTTCCACAAGGCTCTATCCTGGGTCCGCTGTTATTCTCAATCTACATGCTTCCGTTAGGTCAGATTATCTCAGGGCACAACGTGAGCTACCACAGCTATGCTGATGACACACAGCTGTACTTATCAATAGCACCTGATGACCCTGATTCTATTGATTCACTAACACAATGTCTGACTAGTATCTCAGAATGGATGAATAGTAATTTTCTCAAGTTAAATAAAGAGAAAACTGAAATTTTAGTGATCAGCAATAATGGATACAATGAGGCTATTAGAAATAAACTGGATACATTAGGATTAAAAGTCAAGACGGAGGTAAAAAGCTTAGGGGTGATTGTTGACTGTAATCTGAATTTTAAATCACATATTAATCAGATCATTAGGACAGCATTTTTCACTTAAGAAACATAAGTAAAGTTAGACCTCTTATATCACTGAAAGATGCTGAGAAATTAGTTCACGCTTTGTTTTCAGTCGACTAGATTACTGTAACGCACTCCTCTCAGGACTACCCAAAAAGATATAAATCGTTTGCAACTAGTGCAGAATGCAGCTGCTAGAATCCTAACTAGGAAAAGAAAATCAGAACACATTACTCCAGTTTTGATGTCACTACACTGGTTACCTGTGTCATTCAGAATTGACTTTAAAATTCTGCTTATGGTTTATAAAGCCTTAAATAATCTCGCCCCATCTTATATATCGGAATGTCTGACACCTTATATTCCAAATCGTAACCTCAGATCCTCAAATGAGTGTCTCCTTAGAATTCCAAGAACAAAACTTAAAAGAAGTGGTGAGGCGGCCTTCTGCTGTTATGCACCTAAAATCTGGAATAGCCTGCCAATAGGAATTCGCCAGGCTGATACAGTAGAGCACTTTAAAACACTGCTGAAAACACATTACTTTAACATGGCCTTTTATAACTTCATTTTAATCGTAATTTAACTTAATCCTGATACTCTGTATGTTCAATTCATCATAACAACTATTCATGGTGGCTCTAAAATCGGTACTGACCCCTACTCTCTTTTCTGTTTCTTTTTCCGGTTTCTTTGTGGTGGTGGCCTGCGCCACCTCCACCTACTCAAAGCTTCATGATGCTCCAACAATGATGGACGGATTAAAAGGAAGAAGTCTACGTGACCATCATCATCATCAAGCCCTTCCGTGAGAACCCTAAATCCAAAGAGGACTGTTTCATTTATGTTAGGTAGAATGCCCAGAGGGGACTGGGCGGTATCATGGTCTGGAATCCCTACAGATTTTATTTTTCTCCAGCCGTCTGGAGTTTTTTTTGTTTTTTCTGTCCCCTGGCCATTGAACCTTACTCTTATTCGATGTTAATGTTGATTTATTTTTTACAATTATGTCTTTCATTTTTCTATTCTTTAATATGTAAAGCACTTTGAGCTACTGTTTGTATGAAAATGTGCTATATAAATAAATGTTGTTGTTGTTGTTGTTTATAGGGTTGCTCTTTGGATACGTGGATGTTTTGAGTTCCAAAAAAATGAGGTTATTGTTAAATCTAATTGCTTAAAAAATGATTTATTAATGTATACTGGAATGTTTTGAAATAAAAAAGAAGCTTAGGAAGAATAATTATCTTAACAACGTTAATTCTTTCAGCTAGAATGAGATGAAGGGTTGGCTATCTATGCAAGTCTTGCTTCATTTTTTTCATACAGATGGCAAAATTTTGTTGATAAAGAGCTTTGAGTTTACTTGTGATGTTAACCCCTAGGTATTTAAACTGATCTGCAATGATAAAAGGTAGGGTGTCTAATCTAATATTACAGTAATCCCTCGCTATATTGCACTTCGACTTTCGCGGCTTCACTCCATTGCGGATTTTAAATGTAAGCATATCTAAATATATATTGCGGATTTTTCGCTGGTTCGCGGATTTCTGGGGACAATGGATATTTTAATTTATGGTATATGCTTCCTCAGTTTGTTTGCCCAGTTGATTTCATACAAGAGACGCTATTGGCAGATGGCTGAGAAGCTACCCAATCAGAGCACGTATTACGTATTAAATAAAACTCCTCAATGATATACGATATGCTTCCTGCCCGGTGCTTCGCACACTGCAAAGCTCTAACAGCCCGTATTGATTTTTGATTGTTTACTTTTCTCTGTCTCACTCTCTCTGACATTCTCTGCTCCTGACGCAGGGGGTGTGAGCAGAGGGGCTGTTTGCTTAGAAGATACGGATGCTCCTGTAAAAAATGCTGAAAGACTACCTTCACATTGATCCCTTCATTGCGGGCGCTTTATCGCGGGTGCTTCGTATACTTAAAAGCCCAACAGACCTATTGATTTTTGATTGTTTAAATTTCTCTCTCTCTCTCTGACATTCTCTGCTCCTGACGGCACTCCTTTGAAGAGGAAGATATGTTTGCATTCTTTTAATTGTGAGAAAGAACTGTCATCTCTATCTTGTCATGGAGCACAGTTGAAACTTTTGACTAAAGGGTGTTATTTCATGTCTAGAGGGCTCTAGTAATGTTAAAAAACGTATTTAGAAGGTCATAAACAGGTTTTCTATGCTCTAACCTCGAAAATATTAGCTTTATAAATAAAGAATCCTACTTCGTGGAAATTCATTTATCTGTCTGGAGCGGATTAACCGCGATAAACGAGAGTTTACTGTATAACTGTGCGGAGAATATCTATAAACAGTGTGGGAGAGTTTCTAAGGGCTTAAAATATATAAAAATAACCATACAAGCATATGGTTTCTACTTCGCGAGTTTTTCACCTATCGCGGGGGGTTCTGGAACGCAACCCCCGCGATCGAGGAGGGATTACTGTATATGCTTGAGAATTCACTGGAAAGAGTACAATTTTATTCAAAGACCAGAGATCTTTTGAAATTCTGTGAGTGCTGTTAAGACTGCAGGCACAGAATTTTGCGGGTCTGATTATTACAGCACCATATCATCTGCATATAGAGAAATTTTCTGTTCCAGTCCCTCTCTGATAAACCCCTTTATCTGATAAGCATTTCGACAGTGAACCGCCAGTGGTTCAATGGCGATTGCAAATATTAGTGGTGACAAGGGGCATCCTTGTCTGGTACCACGTTCTAGTTTAAAGTAGTCTGAACAAATGTTGTTAATACAAACTGAAGCTTCTGGATTGATATACAGTAGTTTCATCCATGCACAAATGTTCGGGCCAAACCCAAATTTCTCTTTCTGTAGTGAAAACGTACTTCCATTCAATCATGTCAAATGCTTTTTCTGCATCCAATGATAATAATATTTCTGGGGTGTTTGACCTTACTGGTGAGTATATTACATTAAACAGGCGTCGAAGATTGGAAGATAAGTGTCGACCCTTGATAAATCCAGTTTGATCTTGTGATATTATCGAAGGCAGCACTTTCTCCATCCTTCTAGCTATGATTTTTGAGAGCATTATTCAAAAGTGAAATTGGTCTGTATGATGCACATTGTAATAAGTCCTTATTTTGTTTAGGAAAGATGGTGATTAATGCTTGGCGAAAAGTTTGAGGTAAAATGTGATTGTCTCTAGCTTCTGTAAATGTTGCTAATAAAAGGAGAGTAAGCTGAGTGGAGAATTTCTTATACAATTCTACAGGGTAGCCATCAGGGCCTGCTGCTTTTCCGCCTTGAAGTGACTTTATAGCATCTACTATTTCTCATAGTGCCAGAGGTTTATAGAGTTCCTCCACACTAAAAGTGTCCATTTGTGGTATCTGTAATGTATCCAGAAATGTATTAGATTGTGTGTTGTCTTCTTTAAACTCAGTAGAATATAAGGATTTCTAGTAGTCTCTAAATGTGTACATTATGTTTTTATGGTCAATGATTTCATCTCCGTTCGTGTTGGTAAATACTGGGATTGCATTGCGAACTTCTTGCCTATGCAATTGTTGAGCAATAGTGATGTCTTGATTTATAAGTTAGTTGTTCAGTTTCTTTAGTTGTCAGGAGGTTGAGTTCTGAATGCAGACCCTGCCTTTTCCTATGTAGAGCCTCGCATGTTCTTCATCTATTTTAGTAATTTCGCTTCTTAGCTCTGATACTTTCTTGGTTTCTAATTTATTCCTGTGGGAAAGATATGAAAAAATCTGTCCTCTTAAGAAGGCCTTGAGAGTTTCCCAGAGTATTCCCGAAGACACCTCTGAGAATCTATTTGTCTCTAGGAAGAACCTGTTTGTTTGGATATGAATTCTGTTCAGTTCTGGTCTGCTAATAGAAGCGGGTTAAGACGCCATCTGCAAGGTGAGAGTGTTGGGCATAATGACTTTAGCTCCAAGATCAGAGGTGCATGGTTGGAGATAACAATAGCGTCATACTTGCAAGATTTAATCGTAGGCAAGAAATTATTATCTATAAAGAAATAGTCAATTCTTGAGTAGCAATGATGTACTGGTGAGTAGAACGAATATGTTCTTGAGTTTGGGTTTAGAAACCTCCAGGGGTCTGATAAGTTGTGGTCAGTTACAGTTGTGTAATTGTCTTAGCTGTGTTAGATGTCATCCCCCCTGTGACAGGAGTCCTATCTAAGAGTGGGTTTAAAACACAATTAAAGTCCCCAGCCATTATAATGTTATAATAGTATCTGATCCTGAAGGGAGATATGTGATTGTCATGAAAATTCTCACTCCTCTAGTTTTCTTTGTAAAGCTAGAATGGAACATTTTGCCAGTCCAGTCTTTTTGCAACCGGAACTGATCCTTGCTTAGTAAGTGGGTCTCCTGTAAAAATACTATTTTAGCCTTTAAACCTGTCAGGTGTTAGAATACTTTCTTTCTCTTTATTTCATGATTCAGGCCTTTAACATTCCAGCTCACAAAGTTAACTGTCCCATCATGGAGACATTGATTCTGAATTTTTGATGTCATTTTATAGTCTTAACTGGAAGTGAGACAGCTTTAATCTTCATTTCCAATTTCCCCACAAGCTATTGCCATGCAGCCTATTGTTACGTTGATAGTTGCAATTATAAGGGTTAAAATGATAGGTTAGATATAGCCTGCTCTCCTTCTCTTCCTCCCTTATCCCCCAACCCCCATTTTGCCTCCCCATGTGAGGCTGGACCCCACTTCACAGAGTCCCGATCCTCTGACATACCTAGAGACAGAGCACGTCCAAAACACAACAATCCCCCCAGCAGCGGCGTTTGAGGGTTAAAAGTAGAGATATCTATCTATACTAACACTGACTGACTCATCACTAATTCTGCAACTTCCCGTGTAGGTAGAAGGCTGAAATTTGGCAGGCTCATTCCTTACAGCTTACTTACAAAAGTTGGGCAGGTTTCATTTCGAAATTCTACGCGTAATGGTCATAACTGGAACCTATTTTTATCCATATACTGTAATAGACTGCAGCTCGATGGCCGTGGGATACGGAGTTGCGTCTTGCATCATCACGCCTCACACGTCATCACATGAACTGACTGTGAACGTAGTACATAGAAAACAAGGAAGAGCTCCAAAGAGCGCTGAAGAAAAAACGCATTACACAATTGAGAAGGCAGCAAAAGAATATGAAGCGAGTGACGCATACAAACATATTTATAAGTGCAGCTACTGCGGAAACAAAGCACGGTGTAAACCGTAAGTTTAAATTAAGTTTACAGACACGCTCCCACTGCCGTTTGTCATGCCTACGACGAATACCATATTCACGAGATACAAGTTTAATGAGAAGACACGAGGTATAAACGAGACTTTGGATCACTTTGTAACAGAGTTAAAATTGCTGTAACGAGAAACTTTTAAGTGCCAGGTCTTAGCTAACATTAAATAAAGCCGTGGACATCGCAAGATCACACAACAGAGCGGCTCATGTGAACTGACTGACGAGTGATTACTTTGATGAATCAAACCTGTTCAAAAAACGCATTACACAATTGAGAAGGTAGGAAAAGAATATGAAGCGAGTGACGCATACAAGCATATTCATGAGTGCAGCTACTTCGGAAACAAAGCACGGTGTAAACCTAAACTTTAAATTAAGTTCATAGACAGGCTGCCGCTAGTGTTTGTCATGCCCACGACTAATACAATATTCGCGAGATACAAGTTTAATGAGAGGACGCAGGGTATAAACGAGAGTTTTGATCACTTTGTAACTAAGTTAAAATTGCTGGTGAAGGACTGTGCTTATGCAAATTCCAAGAGACTGTGTTTGTGGAGGGACTGACAGTTAAGGCGGGTGGGGGAGTCACGTCATCATCACCCCTCCCATTCATCTCATTTCATTCACTTCATTTCGCTCCGAGCTGAGCTCCGCACCTCACGCGGTCTTGCTGTTCTTTTTCCTTAGTGTTTAGTCCTCTCTCCTTTACTGATTTGTATAAAGGAGAGTTGAGATCGTCAGGGATAGAATAATGTTTGGCTCAAACTCAGCAAAAGTGTGAGAGAAACTTTTAAGTGCCGGGTCTGAGCTAACATTAAATAAAGCCGTGGACATCACAATCCGAGAGACTGTGTTTGTGGAGGGATTGACAGTTAAGGCAGGTGGGGGAGTCATGTTATCATCTCCCCTCCCATTCACTTCATTTCATTCACTTCATTTCACTCCGAGCTGAGCCCCGCACATGATGCAGTCTTGCCGTTCTTTTTCCTTAGTGTTTAGTCCTCTTTCCTTTACTGATTTATATAAAGTAGAGTTGAGATCCGAGAGACTGTGTTTGTGGAGAGATTGAGAGTTAAGGCGGGTGGGGGAGTCACGTCATCATCTCCCCTCCCATTCACCTCATTTCAATCACCTCATTTCGCTCCGAGCTGAGCTCCACAGCTAACGCGGTCTTGCAGAAGCAACTTCGTCACGCTGCCACCAAATACTCACAGAAAAATCTACAAGTTAATACACATGCTGTCTCTAGAGTTTCTCCACACTCTGAATGTATTCCTCGCATCCCCTTATACCCTCTGATCTCCCATTTCAATTCAAATGCTTCCAATTTCCAGTAAGGCTCTGCTTCACAATGACAATTAATAAGTCTCAGGGACAGACCCTACAAAAGGTTGCCATTGATTTGAGACAAGATTGCTTTTCTCCTGGACAACTATATGTTGCATTCTCAAGAATAAGCTTGCACAGCTTGGTAATATTACAACTGGAGTGCTGAACTGACAACGTGGTATACAAAGAGATCCATAACAAATAGTTATTGGTATATTTTCCCTCAGTTTAAAAAGTTTTTTTTTCTTCTTAATAAAAATTTAAAAGCAGTACTTCGCCTCTCTAGTATATGGATTTTGATTGATATATATATATATATATATATATATATATATATATATATATTGTGGCAGTAGAGGGCAGTAGTGCAGACTCCAGACACCAGATAAAAGTCCACGACCTTTTTATTTTCTTTTAACACAGTGCACCAAGCACCCTCCACACCACATATATATTTAAATACAATAAACAATACTCTCTCTCTCTCTCTCTCTCTCTTAACAAAACCCTCCTCCTCGCCCAGACACTTGCTCCTCTACCTCCCAGCTCAGCTCAGTGTCTGGACTGAGGCACCGTCCTTTTATAGCCCCTGACCCAGAGGTGTTCCTATCCCAACAGTCTACAGTTCCTTATTCCTTCCGGGTCAGGGCAAACAGTCCTTTTCTTCAACCCGGGAGCACGCCGGACCTTCCTATCACGCGACCATGACGTACTCCCGGTCATAGGGTACAAAGAGTCCATAAGCCCCCACAGCGACTCCTGGTGGCCCCCAAGGTATCCAGCAGGGCTGTGTATAAACACTGCAAGGTCCATAAGGCCCTGCTGGACCTCGGGGCACGATCCTGCTGTCGGGAGAGCTCCTCCTGGCAACGTGGGGGTGCGGACCGGCATGGAAAGCCAGCAATCCTCCACAATATATATATATCTATACTAATAAAAGGCAAAGCCCTCACTCACTCACTCACTGACTCATCACTAATTCTCCAAGTTCCCATGTAGGTAGAAGGCTGAAATTTGGCAGGCTTATTCCTTACAGCTTACTTACAAAAGTTGGGCAGGTTTCATTTCGAAATTCTACGCGTAAGGGTCATAACTGGAACCTATTTTTCTACATATAATGTAATGGAGTTGAGTTGGAGATGGCGTGGGGGCGGAGTTTCGTGTGACATCATCACGCCTCCTACGTAAGTACGTAGAGAACAAGGAAGAACTCCAAACAGCGATGAGCACAAAACCCCATTTCACAATTGAGAAGGCAGAAAAACATTATGAAGCAAATGATGCATACAAGCATATTCATAAATACAGCTACTGCGGAAACAAAGCACGGCGTGAACCGTAAGTTTATATTAAATTAAGTTCATAGACAGGCTGCCACTAGCGTTTGTAATTTAGTGCCTGCCCATATAAGGCCGTCCATCAGCGGCAATCCAATACAAACACTGCCGGTAAATATTCACGTGTGAAGGACTGTGCTTATGCAGAGGAAGATGAGATGGTCAGGGTGGTGTTTGGCACAAACTCAGCGAAACTGCGAGAGAAACTTTTAAGTGCCGGGTCTTAGCTGACATTACACGAGATGGCACCAGCACAGCTGGGAACCTTCGATGCAAGAACACCAAGCAGCTCACGTGAACTGACGCAGTGCACAGACAAAAAGCAACAGTTCCAAAGAGTGCTGAACAAAACCAATTACACAATTGAGAAGGCAGCAAAAAAATATGAAGCGTCTGATACATAGAATCATATTCATAAGTGCAGCTACTGCGGAAACAAAGCACACGGTGGAAAAAGTCAATGTCCCGCTAAAGGAAGACAGTGTAAAAAACCGTGCATGCAGTTTGTCACATCTCAGATAAAGAGGAAGACGAGCTGTTTATTGATGCAGTAAGAAACTAATCGATGAATGAAACCTCTTATCTTTACAACGATTGACAAACACGGAATGTAACTTGAACACAACACATCGTACAAATATGACCCTGATTGAAACAAATAATGATAATCAAATCCTTGATGACAGCAACATTCAATAACACTCACAAAACAATTACTGTATATTGACAATCATGTTACGTTATTTTTAAAATGTTCCCTTTTCTTTTTCATAACTTCTATTTCTCCACTGCGATACGCGGGTATATATATAAATATATATATATACCCCGATCTACAGTACATACTCGCATAGACAAGCCACACGCTGTGGCTAATTGTAGAGTCTTAGCCTCTAATGCCGACATTCGAGGTTCGATTCCGAGAGGGATGCACTGAGTATGTACGCGCTACCCGATTCATTTTACCTTCGCATCTCCTTGGTTTGGGACGTATGAAAAAATATTCGGTTAACGCAGGATCATGTTACGTTATTTTTAAAATGTTTCCCTTTCTTAGCACAAGCACAGCTGAGAAGCTTCGATGCATGTACTCCATAACGCGTTAAAAAAATAACGCATTTAATCACACTTTCAATTCCAAGCAAACAGGAACTTTTGTCAATGCATGCTTTCCTGACTTCCCGAGCGAAGCCTTGATAAAAGTGTGGTTTTGTGCACACTGAAAAGCAAGCAACATTAGATGCATTACAGAAAGCAGAATTTGTGGCTCTTACTGGGGATCATTGGACTTCCGTGACCGTTAGTAATTCTAATTACATCTAATTACAAAATGTTCAATGATCACACTGTTTTAGCCTAATGTACAAAATAATTTTGGCTAATGTTACTCAGAGTGTAAAGATTAAGTTGGTCAAATTACCTTTTATGTTTCTGACTTATTTTTTTAAGAAGAAAAACTGTACTTTATGTTGAAATTTTGGTTATTATTATTTAAAGACAATACTATTCTGAAAATCTATTTAAAGTACTTAAACTACCACTTTATTTTTAAGTCTGCCCAATTTTAACCAGGGATGATATTTTTGTTTCTGTTTTGAATTCAAATGCAGTTTAAAGGCTTTTTTTTTTCAGAAATTAAAACAGCTTCAGTTTACAATATTCATGTCCATGTCTATTATTTGATTCTGTCACCCACTAAAACCCTTTTAAATTAAAAAAAAAAAAACATTTGCGATCTGGGGCAAATTTACGTGTGCGATTACATACGATTAATCAAGATTAATTCTTACACAGCCTCTAATTAATTGGACTAATTTTTTTAATCGAGTCCCACCCCTAATATATATATATGTGGATATATATATGTAGATTTGTATATATATATATGCGTATATACAGTATGTGTATATATATATATTTATATATATATGTTTATATATGTGTCTGTGTGTGTGTGTGTATATATATATAATATATATGTATATATATATATGTATATATATATGTATATGTGTATATATACATATATATATATGTGTATACATATATATATATATATATATATGCCAGCAACACTCATGACAATGAGAAAACAATTACATTGTCAATCATGTTATGTTATTATTAAAATGTTTCCTTTCTTTTTACTTCTCGCTGCCAATCGCAGGTATTTTGCTATATATATATATATATATATATATAAATAGATAGATATGACAACAACACTCATATCAATGACAAAACAATTACATTAACAATCATCTAACGTTATTTTTAAAATGTTTGCTTTTCTTTTTCATAACTTCTTTAACACACTACTTCTCCGCTGCGAAGCTCGGGTATTTTGCTAGTATATATATATATATACACAATATGTATGTATGTGTATATGTATGTATATATATATATATATATATATATATACACAGTATGTATGTATGTGTATATATATATGTAGATATCTATACTAATAAAAGGCAAAGCTCTCACTCACTCACTCACTCACTGACTCATCACTAATTCTCCAACTTCCCGTGTAGGTAGAAGGCTGAAATTTGGCAGGCTTATTCCTTACAGCTTACTTACAAAAGTTGGGCAGGTTTCATTTCGAAATTCTACGCGTTAGGGTCATTACTGGAACCTATTTTTCTACATATAATGTAATGGAGTTGAGTTGGAGATGGCGTGGGGGGAGTTTCGTGTGACATCATCACGCCTCCTACGTAAGTACGTAGAGAACAAGGAAGAACTCCAAACAGCGATGAGCACAAAATGCCATTTCACAATTGAGAAGG